>NC_090440.1:1580487147-1580495378 GCF_031143425.1 Pleurodeles waltl
CAAGCCCACAAACCAATAAACACTGACGTGACGTCGACCGGGCTCCGAGCCCGTTTCTAAATACTAAAGCGTCTCACTGCGATACGCATGCACGACCGCATGCAACGCAGGCTCGACCCTAAAAATGTGTATAAACATGTGAAAAGTTCACCAATATAAGGCTCCATACAGTGCTCTCTGATTAGATGCAAATATTTGCAGATGCTTCAAAGCAACAGCGTTGATGATTATTAGCTTTCAATATAAAACGTTAAGGGAAAATGCAGCTAGGAAAACATGTTTTGCTAAACTGCTGCAAAATTTTAGGTTCTTCTTTTTTGTCAGCTCTGACTTTGACTTTGATTCTTTTGGGTTTGTCATTGCATAGTCTTGTTTTGACATCGGTTTTGGAAAACTTCATTTTTGTGGGAGCTGCTGTGCCCTAACCATTATAACATTGGCAAGAAGCAAAACACTTGGTCTCAAAAACAACACCAAACAAAAGTAAGTTGTGTGCAGATATGCTCCTGTGAAAGAGCAGAATGCTGTCACTCACAGTGAAGCCAGCGAATAGAGAGACTGACAGGCAAACATAATTTTAATAAAAACAAAAGGTCTTAGTCTACACCAGACCTCCATTAGTTGCCCAATTATTAAAGAAAGTGCTAAAAGTACACCCATGGTATGTCATTGCATTAGTGCAGATTTATGGTTTTCATGAATTCCCAAGAATTTACAGAAATAGGCTAGGAAATCACAATCCTAGAAAATACTTATTGACTGTATTTTAGCATGGGCAACTATTCATATGTATTTTTTGGCGGGGTGGTTTTTTTTCTTTTTTTTGCTCATGCAAAAAAAGTGAGCATTCACAAGTTTGCTTTTCCCTCCAACCACTTTTTTTTTTCCAACCCTGGAGTAAGTTTTACTTGTGCTCTTTTTAAGTAGTACATTTTCAACCTTTCTTAGTATGGGAAAAGATAAAAGAAAAACTGGTGAAAAACCCTTAAACATGCAAGTTGGTAAGTTCTTACAGACTTAAAAGGGCTTCACAATCAGGAACTATTGATGACGACTGTCTTCAGCCCCAGTATGTAGGTGTGCAGGGAGGTGGAAAGATGAGGGAATTGCAAGCACCCCTGATCCCGAGAGCCCATGTTACATTGGTCTCAACTTTGACCTTTGCACTCAGCTGACTCCGTGTTGCGAGGGGGAGGTGGGGCTAGGGTTAACTTGAACCCTAACCTGTGGACAGCCTAACCCCCTGTGACTGGTACTGGTAAGTCTAGAACTTTCCTCAAAACTATGCTAACTTTTCTTCCCCCTAGAACTGTCCTTGAAAATTGCACTGTCAACTTTTGAAACCGATTATTGCTATTTATTAAAAAAAAAAGTATAACTTGCCAATTCAAAACCAAGTGGTATTGATACATATGTTGGATACTTACTTGCAAATTGAATCTTGTGGTTGCAGAAATAAAGTAACAAAATATATTTTTGCTGTATGAAAACCTTTGGCCAGGTGTTATTGAGTGTGTGCTTTATTGCCTGTGTGTGTACAGCAAATACTTTTCACTACCCTCTGATAAGCCTAACTGCTCAACCACACTACCACAAAAGAGAGCATTAGTACTATCTACTTTAATCTCTGTTAAGCCTCTGGGGAACCCTTGGACACTGTACACACAATGTCTCATTTTGATATAGTGTATACAGAGCCAGCTTCCTACACACTTGTATTACTGTTTCTTTGCTGATGAGACAAACACAGGGCTTAACACATAGAAATGCTTTTGATTTTATGTTAATTGAGGTTGTTTTAATTTCAGATGGGTCACCCAGGCATTCCTCATTTCCAGCGCATGGGGATGCCACACATGGGCCAAAGAATGCCAAACATGCCCCCAGTGTCACATGGAATGATGCCCCAGATGATGCAGCATATGGGGGGTCCCATGGGAGGACCGTCAATGGGACAGGTGAGGCTTTTGTGATACAATTTATATACCTATTTGGTAATGTAGTCTATCTACCATGGGTTATAGTAAAGCTTATCAAGAATGTATGGTAAGGTTGCTTTTCACTAAATTCTGTCTCTTTTGCAGATTTTAATGGGATTTCCTCTATTATAACATAACTTTTTTTAATTAATGTTTTGAATGTTATCCTCCATGCTGTGGGGTTCCATTTCACCTCTTCCCCCTCCCCAACCTCCCAAAAAATTGAATTGAATTTCAGTCCCTTAGCTGATGATAGCTAATTTAACCTCGTTTCCAAATATATTTTTATGTTGCAGGGATACAGTTTCAGTGAAATAGATTAAGGTATAGACATGCGACTAGAGTAGTCTTAAGTACTCAAGTGAGGCAAACAAAATGTGGCTGTGAAGGAGAAGGACGTTCAAAGGAAATGAATGAGGGGAAAAATGAAAATTGAAGGGAAGGTCAGTTATTCAAACGCATGATTTTAAGGGAGGATTTTTGAGACTGCATGCAATTTGCTGCTGTAAACCTGTTGTATACCTCAAACATATCAACGGAGGATGACTCGGATTCCTGATTGCAGTAGAAAACCTAAACTTGTGTGTAACCACCCAGAGAACAGGCACATTAGAAGTTCACCCGAATTGTTCTGCCTCCAGGAAAAAAGTCAGTGACCTTTATGTAGTTTACAGTCTTAAGTGACTTGCATATCAACATTTAACTGTTCTGTAGCTATTTCACATCTTTCGTACTTGTATTTTAGTCTTGTCATCATTGCTTTGTAGGTTCTGTTTACTTAACAGCCATGCTTTCATTGTAGATGCCTGGTATGATGCCATCTGTGATGCCTGGTATGATGATGCCTCATATGCCACAGCCTCCAATGCAGCCACAGCCAACAGTAATGGTATTCCTCATCTAGTCTTCCTTTTTATTGTTCAATTTGCGTTACCGTGCGTATTTCTAATGTAATAAATCAGCTTTTCTCTTTCCAAAAATTGATTCCATAGTTTCGCAGTTGTTCCCACTCCCCACACTTATTAAACCAGTGCTCGGTATCACTGTATTAATGCCTCCTCGTTTCTCCATTGAGCTATGCAGAGATGTTTACTGTTAAGTAGAACCTTTGTGGCTGAGAGGATATGTTTTTTTCAGGTGTGGCCTAAGAATCACTTCAGGTGACTCACCAACCACCATGTAATAAAAATAAAATAAAAAAAACATACATATACCTACAGGTTACTTTACTGTTCCCCCCCCCCCCCCCCCCACCCCATCTTTATTCTTTTTTACTATTTGAGAGAGAGAGAAAAAGAAGCACAAAAGCAGCCCTCTGGACACATTGACTGTGTGCCACCTCTCTGTGGAAAGCAGTCAGTAGAAACTGACTGCTTTATTGCCTCTGGACACCACTTTAGGGTGGTGTAGACACTTTATCACAGAAGCTGTTGTGCATGCATATACGGGCCCTTTGGAATAACATTTTCTTATGATGTTATTTACAACTAAGTGTGTTTCTATACCCGTTCTAGGCACACTGGGAACCATCTTCACTGTTTTATGAAATTATACACAATGGTCTCTACAAAATGTTATTATATACATATGACAACCACTTTTATTTAGACGTTTTATAAGATTAATATCACTCTTAGCTTGCCAGTGCTGGGCTTTGGCAATGCTTAATAAACTGTACATGTTTGTGCAGTGTCTGTGTTTGCAGTCATATTGCAAGCAGTCACTATCACTTCATGGTGCTTCAGTTGATTCTGTTGATACAGCCTGTGGGGTGATCACTGCTGCACAAGTTGATGACTTTCTGGGCTACAGATTTAAATCAAATTTTAACAGACCTTTTGAGGTCTCTCTGTTTGGCCAGGTAGTGACTTGCCAGAGGGATAGGGACAACACCCTAAAAGTCATGTTGTGCCTTCCAGTGTTCAAGCTTGTAAGGAAATGCCTCCTTGGCATGGTTACCCCCTGACTTTTTACCTTTGCTGATGCTATGTTTTGAATTGAAAATGTGCTGAGGCCTGCTAACCAGGCCCCAGCACCAGTGTTCTTTCCCTAACCTGTACTTTTGATTCCACAATTGGCACACCCTGGCATCCAGATAAGTCCCTTGTAAGTGGTACCCCTGGTACCAAGGGCCCTGATGCCAAGGAAGGTCTCTAAGGGCTGCAGCATGTCTTATGCCACCCTGGAGACCCCTCACTCGGCACAGACACACTGCTTGCCAGCTTGTGTGTGCTGGTGAGAACAAAACGAGTAAGTCGACATGGCACTCCCCTCAGGGTGCCATGCCAGCCTCTCACTGCCTATGCAGGTATAGATAAGTCACCCCTCTAGTAGGCCTTACAGCCCTAAGGCAGGGCGCACTATACCATAGGTGAGGGCACCAGTGCATGAGCACTGTGCCCCTACAGTGTCTAAGCAATACCTTAGACATTGTAAGTGCAGGGTAGCCATAAGAGTATATGGTCTGGGAGTCTGTTTTACACGAACTCCACAGCACCATAATGGCTACACTGAAAACTGGGAAGTTTGGTATCAAACTTCTCAACACAATAAATGCACACTGATGCCAGTGTACATTTTATTGTAAACTACACCCCAGAGGGCACCTTAGAGGTGCCCCCTGAAACCTTAACTGACTATCTGTGTAGGCTGACTGGTTCCAGCAGCCTGCCACACTAGAGACATGTTGCTGGCCCCATGGGGAGAGTTCCTTTGTCACTCTGAGGCCAGTAACAAAGCCTGCACTGGGTGGAGATGCTAACACCTCCCCCAGGCAGGAGCTGTAACACCTGGCGGTGAGCCTCAAAGGCTCACCCCTTTGTCACAGCACCGCAGGACACTCCAGCTTAGTGGAGTTGCCCGCCCCCTCCGGCCACGGCCCCCACTTTTGGCGGCAAGGCTGGAGGAAACAAAGAAAACAACAAGGAGGAGTCACTGGCCAGTCAGTACAGCCCCTAAGGTGTCCTGAGCTGAGGGGACTCTAACTTTTAGAAATCCTCCATCTTGCAGATGGAGGATTCCCCCAATAGGATTAGGGATGTGACCCCCTCCCCTTGGGAGGAGGCACAAAGAGGGTGTACTCACCCTCAGGGCTAGTAGCCATTGGCTACTAACCCCCCAGACCTAAACACGCCCTTAAATTTAGTATTTAAGGGCTTCCCTGAACCTAAGAATTTAGATTCCTGCAACTTACCTGAAGAAGAAGGACTGCTGAGCTGAAAAACCCCTGCAGAGGAAGAACAGAAGACACCAACTGCTTTGGCTCCAGACTTACCGGCCTGTCTCCTGCCTTCCAAAGAAACCTGCTCCAGCGACGCTTTCCAAGGGACCAGCGACCTCTGAATTCTCTGAGGACTGCCCAGCTTCAAGAAAGACTAGAAACTCCCGAGGACAGCGGCACTGCTCCAAGAGAACTGCAACTTTGTTACAAGGAGCAGATTTAAAGACCCCTGCAACTCCCCGCAAGAAGCGTGAGACTTGCAACACTGCACCCGGCGACCCCGACTCGACTGGTGAAGAACAACCAACTCAGGGAGGACCCTCCGGCGACTCTACGACTGTGAGTAACCAAAGTTGTCCCCCCTGAGCCCCCACAGCGACGCCTGCAGAGGGAATCCCCAGGCTCCCCCTGACCGCGGCTGTCTGAACTCCATTTCCCGACGGCTGGAAAAGACCCTGCACCCGCAGCCCCCAGCCCCTAAAGAAACGGAACTTCTGTGCAGGAGTGACCCCCAGGAGGCCCTCTCCCTTGCCCAGGTGGTGGCTACCCCGAGGAGCCCCCCCCCCTTGCCTGCCTGCATCGCTGAAGAGACCCCTTGGTCTCCCATTGAAAACTAAAGGAAACCCGACGCTTGTTTGCACACTGCACCCGGCCGCCCCCGCGCTGCTGAGGGTGTACTTTCTGTGTGGACTTGTGTCCCCCCCCGGTGCCCTACAAAACCCCCCTGGTCTGCCCTCCGAAGACGCGGGTACTTACCTGCTGGCAGACTGGAACCGGGGCACCCCCTTCTCTCCATTATAGCCTATGTGTTTTGGGCACCTCTTTGACCTTTGCACCTGACCGGCCCTGAGCTGCTGGTGTGATAACTTTGGGGTTGCTCTGAACCACCAACGGTGGGCTACCTTGGACCAAAAACTGAAACCTGTAAGTGACTTACTTACCTGTTAAAACTAACATTACTTTACCTCCCCCAGGAACTGTGAAAATTGCACTAAGTGTCCACTTTTAAACCAGCTTATTGTGTTTTATTTGAAAAGTATACATGCTAATGAAATGATTCAAAGTTCCTAAAGTACTTACCTGCAATACCTTTCAAATGAGATATTACATGTAGAATTTGAACCTGTGGTTCTTAAAATAAACTAAGAAAAGATATTTTTCTATAACAAAACCTATTGGCTGGATTTGTCTCTGAGTGTGTGTTCCTCATTTATTGCCTGTGTGTATGTACAACAAATGCTTAACACTACTCCTTGGATAAGCCTACTGCTCGACCACACTACCACAAAATAGAGCATTAGTATTATCTCTTTTTGCCACTATCTTACCTCTAAGGGGAACCCTTGGACTCTATGCATACTATTCCTTACTTTGAAATAGTGCATACAGAGCCAACTTCCTACATTGGTGGATCAGCAGTGGGGTACAAGACTTTGCATTTGCTGGACTACTCAGCCAATACCTGATCACACGACAAATTCCAAAAATTGTCATTAGAAATTGATTTTTGCAATTTGAAATTTTTCTAAATTCTTAAAAGTCCTGCTAGGGCCTTGTGTTAGTCCCTGTTTAGCATTGCTTTTAGAGTTTAAAAGTTTGGTAAAAGTTTGAATTAGATTCTAGAACCAGTTTTAGATTCTTAAAAAGTATTCCAACTTTTAGAAGCATAATGTCTAGTGCAGAGATGAATGTCTGATGATAGAAGATCAGGGAGAGGTTCACTCTCTGCCTCCTGATCCTCATCTGTTACCATCAACAGATTTACATCAGCCCTGTCGTGGAAGAGCTTAAGGCGGTTCACATGGATCACCCTCTTGGGGCTCCTGCTTGTGCCCAGGTCCACCAGGTAGGTGACCTGACTCTTCCTTTCTAGCACTGGGTAAGGGCCACTCCATTTGTCCTGGAGTGCCCTGGGAGCCACAGGCTCCAGAACCCAGACTTTCTGCCCTGGTTGGAACTCAACCAGTGCAGCCTTTTGGTCATACCAAAACTTCTGGAGCTGTTGGCTGGCCTCAAGGTTTTTGGTTGCCTTTTCCATGTACTCTGCCATTCTAGAGCGAAGGCCAAGTACATAGTCCACTATGTCTTGTTTAGGCTCATGAAGAGGTCTCTCCCAGCCTTCTTTAACAAGAGCAAGTGGTCCCCTTACAGGGTGGCCAAACAGAAGTTCAAAGGGTGAGAATCCTACTCCCTTCTGTGGCACCTCTCTGTAAGCAAAAAGCAGACCTGGCAAGAGGACATCCCATCTCCTTTTGAGTTTTTCTGGGAGCCCCATGATCATGCCTTTTAATGTCTTGTTGAATCTCTCAACTAAGCCATTAGTTTGTGGATGGTATGGTGTAGTGAATTTGTAAGTCACTCCACACTCATTCCACATGTGTTTTAGGTATGCTGACATGAAGTTGGTACCTCTGTCGGACACCACCTCCTTAGGGAAACCCACTCTGGTAAAGATACCAATGAGGGCCTTGGCTACTGCAGGGGCAGTAGTCGACCTAAGGGGAATAGCTTCAGGATACCTAGTAGCATGATCCACTACTACTAGGATATACATATTTCCTGAGGCTGTGGGAGGTTCTAGTGGACCAACTATGTCCACACCCACTCTTTCAAAGGGGACCCCCACCACTGGAAGTGGAATGAGGGGGGCCTTTGGGTGCCCACCTGTCTTACCACTGGATTGACAGGTGGGGCAGGAGAGGCAAAACTCCTTAACCTTCTGGGACATATTGGGCCAGTAGAAGTGGTTGACTAACCTCTCCCACGTCTTGGTTTGTCCCAAATGCCCAGCAAGGGGAATATCATGGGCTAAGGTCAGAATAAACTCTCTGAACGACTGAGGCACTACCACTCTCCTAGTGGCACCAGGTTTGGGGTCTCTGGCCTCAGTGTACAGGAGTCCATCTTCCCAATAGACCCTATGTGTTCCATTTTTCTTGCCCTTGGACTCTTCAGCAGCTTGCTGCCTAAGGCCTTCAAGAGAGGGACAGGTTTCTTGTCCCTTACACAGCTCCTCCCTTGAGGGTCCCCCT